>NC_046156.1:85813382-85820480 GCF_011064425.1 Rattus rattus
TACCCTCAGGGAATAGAGAGGCAAAGATTAAACAGAGACAAAAAGGAACACCTATCTGCATTCTGCCCCACATGCGCCCATACATATACACAGCCACCCGGACAGACAAGATGGATGAAGCTAAAAGAAGGCAGGCAGACAGGAGCCGGGATAGTATCTCCTGAGAGACACAGCCAGAATACAGCAAATAAAGAGGGCGAATGCCAGCAGCAAAACACTGAAGTGAGTATGGGACCCCCGTTGAAGGAATCAGAGAAAGGACTGGAAGAGTTTGAAGGGCTCGAGACCCCATATGAACAACAATGCAAACAACTAGAGCTTCCAGGACTAAGCCACTACCTAAAAAACTATACATGGACTGACCCTGGACTCTGACCTCATAGGTAGCAATGAATATCCTAGTAAGATCACCAGTGGAAGGGAAGCCCTTGGTCCTGTTAAGACTGAACCCCCAGTGAACGTGATTGTTGGGGGAGGGCGGCAAGGGGGAGGTGAGGAGGGGGAACACCCATAAAGAAGGGGGGGGGGAGGATTAGGGATGTTTGCCCGAAACCGGGAAAGGAATAAATATCAAATGTAAATAAGAAATACTCCAAGTTAATAAAAAGAAAAAAAAAAGAAAGAAAATAAATGGATATCTGTGGGACAGTGAAAGACACCCTGGTTCCTGGTTGAGGAGGCTTGAAACCCCGGTGACCCTGAAAGGGAGAGTAGGCATTTCACCTGACTTCCAGGAAACCAGGCCGGTCACTGGCCTTCAGCCCTCCATAGATTTGTGGCTATCAATTACACAAGGGCAATGCCCCAAGCCCCTCCTCCATAGGTAGAGGACATGACCACAGGTCATGTAGGCTCCATATAATAAGGAACCTAAAGGCCTGCAGGCTTAGCCAATGAAGCTTTCCTTCTCAGACACTCTCAGGCCCATCCTGAAAAGTGGGGTACAGTTTTACTCATCCACTTTCTGCCATGACAACCTTGAACCTTGAAACCATGGACTATCTCTTTTCATGGGATCCTCTGTGGAGAGCCACAGAGAAGGCCTTAGCCTACAGAGCTGTCATCTAATCTCTGGAAGAAACCTCCCTGCGCTCCCAGCCGTGTCATCACGAAGCCCAAGCCTGCCACCACCAACCAGCCAAAGACTCTCCCCCAGCAGAACCAGCCCATTTTCCCCTTGGCCCCAAACTAGATCCAGCCCCGCCGGCCCCCATTCCGTTCTCAGTTCTTCTGCGCCATCCCAGCGGCTCCTAGATGCCCAAGAGTCTGAAAACCAATGCCCCTGGCCTCCTTACAGACCAGGGGACCCCTGAGCCAGCTCAGGCTGTGTCCCATGCCTCAGACTGCGCTTCCCCATCCCCACGGAGCGGTGTTACACAGGGGTGAGGAGATCAAGGGCATCTCCAGGATAAGATAAAGACCTGGGATAAGGAAGGCTCCCAACAATCAATGGGGGTAACCTTAGTTGTGACTCACTTCACTGGGGATATGGAACCAATCCTGTAGCCAGGCAGGAACTCCAATGGAGTGACAGAGACACCAAACTATTTATTCTCAAAACTTTCAACCCAGAATGTATCCTGTCTACAAGTAATGCAGGCAGGAGGGAGCAGAGACTGAAGGAATATCCAAACAATAATGAGTCCAACTTGAGAGCCATTCCATGGGCAAGCCCTAATCCCTAACACTATTAATGATACTGTCATGCTTGCAGACAGGATCATGTTGTCCTCTGAAAGGCTCCCCCAGTAGCTGACTCAGATACAGACACCCACAGCCAAAAAATGGATGGAGCTTGAGGAGTCTTATGAAAGACTAGGAGGAAGGATTGTGGGGCCCAAAGGGAATAGGAACCCTTCACGAGGACCAACAAAGTCATCTAACCTGTATCCTTGGGGCTCTCAGAATCTGAACCACCAATCAAAGGACATTTATGGGCTGGACCTAGGTCTTCCCACTCCTATGTAGCAGATGCACAGCTTGACCTTCATGTGGGTCCTGAACAACTGGAATAGGGGTTATCCCAAAAGGTGTTGCCTGCGCATGGGATATGTTCTACTAACTGGGCTGCTTTGTCTGGCCTCAGTGGGAAGGAAGCACCTAGCCTCACAGAGACTTGAAGTGCCAGGGAGGATACTCACGAGGGGCACCACCTGCTCAGAGGAGAAGGGGATGAGGAGGGGGAAGGATTGTGGGAGGAGGCCAGGAGGGGGACAGTGAGTGGGATGTAAAGTAAATAAGTAAAAAAAATAATTTTTAAAAGGAGGGGTTAAGTTACATACAAGGGCAGACCAATAAGAATGACTGCTGACTTTTTTTTTTTATCTAAAACATGAAAGCAAAAGGGTGTGGACTGATTTTTCAAACTATGTACAACCACTACAGCCAAGCCTGTGTCACAATTGCTGGTGAAAGAAAAACTTTCCAAGATAAAAACAAGCTAAAGAAAACCATGATCAACAACTAATCCCCTACAAAGATACTAAATAGAAGAAATACTTCAGTCTAACACAGAGATACACATACTTAAAGCTCTCCGGGGGTGGAGGGGAGGGGGATAAATGACACTATGACACTAAGCAAAAGAAAACTAAGCCTCAAATACTACAAAACCAACAAAATGATAGGAAGTAATATCTCAGTAACTCTGAGTACTAATGGTCTCAATTGACCCATCAAAAGAGTTTAGATTAAAAAACAAAAAATTCCTTTGCTGCCTCCAATAACCATACTTTATACCAAAGATAAATACTATCTAGGGTAAATGGATAGAAAAAGTATTCTATACAAATGGAACCAGAAAAGAAACAGAAGTTTCTATTCTAATGTCTGACAAAATAGACTTCAAATCATTTGTCAGGTTGTGCTTTAGAGTTATGAAGGCTACAAGTGTGATGGTTTGTATATGCTTGGCCCGGGGAGTGCCACTATTTTGAGCTGTGGTCTTGTTAAAGTAGGTATGGCCTTGTTGGAGTGTGTCACTATGGGTGTGGGCTTTAAGAACCTTGTCCTAACTGCCTGGAACCCAGTAATCTACTAGCAGCCTTCACATGAAGATATAGAACTCTCAGCTCCTCCTGCACCATGCCTGCCTAGATACTATGCTCCCACCTTGATGATAATGGACTGAACCCTGTAAGACAGCCCCAATTAACTGCTGTCCTTTGTAAGACTTGCCTTGGTCATAGTATCTGTTCATAGCAGTAAAACCCTAAAATGAGAAGTTAATGGTTTGTGGAATCTTCCTGTAATTAAGGAAAGCCATTTAGGCCAGGCATTGTAGCAGGAGACCCTGCAATGGAGGCCCAGAGAGGCCATCACATGAAGCTGTAAAAGTGAAGCCTGGATTGCATTGGAGACCCCAGTGTTTTTTATGTACCAGAGCTATGGGATATGACACAAGCTAGTCATTAGAGGAGGAGCTGCATTTGGAGAAATGCCTCCATGAGATCCAGAACAAGTGAGGGGAAACAAGATAGTAAGCAGCACCTCTTCATGGCTTCTGCCCTCAGGAACAGAACCGATAAAATAAATACACATTAAATTGTAATTTATTAGACTGGCTTATAGGATGTGGTCTGGTAGTCCAAGAACAGTGGGAATGCAGAGAATCTGGTAGTTAATTCAATCCATGAGGATGATGTCTTTGGTCTGTTGATATCCTGAAGAAGTTGGCGGCAACAGAAAAAATGAACTTTCCAATGAAAGTGGGGCAAGTAGACAAAAAGCAAAGTTTTCTTTCCATGTCTTTTCATGTCTACACCAGAGGGTGTATTCCAGATTTAGGGTGGGTCTTCCTGTTTCAAGTAATCTGATTAAAAAGATCCCCCCACAGGAGTGCTCATCACCTTGGGTCCCAGTTAAACACAGATGTAGTCAAGATGACAACCAAGATTAATCATCATAAACACTTTAGGGATTAGGGAAAATAGTGGAAGAGAGGGCAGAAACACTATAAAGGCCAGCAGAAACATAAGAGTCAGAGAACTAGGATGCCTACTGTAAAATAACCTTCTAGACATAACAAGGAACCTACACTAATAGATTTTCAACAGTGCAGTTGCCTTTAAAAGATCAACATAATATCAGTTGACATTCTATAGGGTCCTATACTTAAACGCAGAGCTACAGGCAATCAATGGCTGCTGAAAGGGGAAGAATCAGTCTTTTCCAGAAATATGGCAGTGATATCTAATCCAAAGCGGTCAGCCTTAAACACATGTATATATGAGCAACACCAAATATGTGTGTGTGTGTGTGTGTGTGTAAAACATTAATAATTTAAAAAGAGATCATGAATTTGAGAGGGAGGGAGGGGAGTATGGAATGAGTTGGAGGAAGAAAAGAGGAGCAATAATAGTGAAAACATAGTACACATGTATGAAAATCTCAAAATGAGTTAAAAATTTTAAGTATATTTTAAAGACTTATCTAATCCTCAAAAAATTATTGTTGTACTGGATTAATGAAATTTCAATTAAAGAGGTAAAAAATCCTAACATAGCTAAATTATACAAGTATATACAGTCACACAAGTTGAAGGAACAGAACTTCTGTAACATTACAGAAATTCTAATTTTTTTTCTAGCCTTATCCAAAAAAAAAAAAAGTCCCTCCCATAAGGGGATCATATATCTCATTATGTAATAATTATCTGCACACAGCTTGAAAACTATTTGTTATTTTTTTATATAAAGACCATTTATTTTCCTCCTTTAAATCCTTTATACCTACTCTTCTCTCAGTCTTCAACATTTTTACCCTTATACTTATTCTTAGCAAATGATCTAAATTCTATCATTGTCTTTGGTTTCTTTGCTGTGATAATGAACACAACCAAAAGTAAGTTTGGAAGGAAAAGATTTATTTGATCTTACAGCTTACCATCTATCAAAAGGAAATTGGGGCAGGAACTCAGGATAGGAGCCTAGAGCTAGGAACTGAAGCAGAGACCATGGAAAAGTACTACTTACTGGCTTACTCATCCTGCCTTCTTATACCACCTGAGACCACATGCCCATGTGTGGCACTGGCCCCCAATGAGGTAGGCCTTTCCACAATAATCATTAATCAAGAAAATGAAGCACAGTCACCATGTTGATCCCCTAACTAGTAGAGTGGAAGCTGACTCTGACTCTGTTGCCTCTCTTTGGATCCCTTTCCCCTAGCTGGGCTGCTTTGTCTGGCCTCAGTGGGAAAGGATGCACCTAGTCCTGCTGAGACTTGATGTGCTAGGACAGGTTAGTACCCATGGGGGTTGGGGGGGTCCCTTCTCAGAAGAGAAGGAGAAGTAGAGTGAAGGGATGACAGTATGGAACTTTGAGGGGGGTCCAATTGGGAGGTAAAGTGAATAAATGCATAAATAAAAAGAAGAGGAGGGGAATATAGATTTGCCTACAAGCAATCTGACAGGCAGCACTCTGGCACTCTCAATTGAAGTTCCTTTTCCAAGATGCCTCTACCTTTTGTCAAGTTGACAAAAAACTAACCAGGACAATCATTAAGAAAACTTAGGATGTAAAACCAAAAATCCTATAAACTTCCACTCATTTACAATCACTTTGTGATATATTTTACTTCCTCTTACCTGTTAGTATTGTAGAAATGGCGACTCTTCCTAATGTTTTATACTTTATTTAACCGATAAATTCTACCTCTCTTGCCTAGTGTAACATCTTCTATAGTTTGCTTCTGCTAACTCGCTTCCTCTCTAGTAATTACCCCATTTAACTTCCTTCCAAGTAGGACTTCTTGAGCTTTTTACATTTAATAGCAAAAGCTACCTCCATTTCTTCTCGTTCTCTCCTTAAATTCTTCCAATCACTGAAACTACTAGAAAAATTGCCAATGTTCTCCCCAACAATTTCACTTTATCTCTGAGGAACATTATTTAATATAATTTATCACTCCCACCTCTCAAAATTATGATTAGCTCTTCAGAGACCCTCACAAAAATCATTGAGAAATGTTTATTTGCATCCAAAATATTTTAATAATAAAGAATAAATTGTAAGTCTCGATAATGCATTTCTAATGGTCAAAAGCTCAAAATAAAAAATTTGAAATTCAGGGTTAGGGATTAAGCTCAGTGGTAGAGCGCTTGCCTAGCAAGCACAAGGCACTGGGTTTGGTCCTCAGCTCTTGCGGGTGGGGAGGAGGAGACAAAAAAAAAAAAAAAACTTTGAATTTCAATATCCATTGCAAGTAAAAGCAACAAAATCTAAGTATCAGAATACAATAAAAAAATTCAAATATAGTTACTTTATATTTAGACCACAAACATAACAAACAAATTATTTATGTAATTAATTTTAAAGTCTGAATTCCTCAGTAAAGTTTGGCTTTCTGGGAAATAATAAAGTTAACTATTAGTCTCTATAACCAACATTGATTTTCTGAAATTAAGTAAATAACTTTTCTGCTTCCTTTAGTCTTCTTTTCCTATCAATTTTAGCAATCGTTGCCCAACGGTCTTCTCTCATTTTTTTCAGACTTCCAAACTTCGTAAAAGATGCAGGAGTTGATAAAGATAAAGGAGTCTAAATACAAAATAAAGTTAAACAATATTTTAATATATTTAGAAAATGACATCAGCTTTTAAATTTTGCTTTCTGAAAATTTAACAGCTACCTGTTTGGGAGTTTTGACTAATAGATGAGAATCTGGTGGATTATTATTATAAATCCTGTTTGATATATCTTCCTCTGAAACCAAGCTCTAAAAAGAAAAATACAAAAATACAATGTTACAGTTATTTAGTATTACTCTATTAAAACGATGTCAAGATATCACCAATGAGGAGAATGAGAGGTAAATTGAGTAAAAGAAAAGGGGTAGCAAAAGAAAATTAAAGAAAATAGGACCTGTAACATTTGCACCTGAGATTTGGAAGTAAAATACTTATTGTGCACATAACTCTAGAAAACTATGCCAGAAACACAAGTGTGGCTATCTGTTATAGCGCCAGTAGGTTGTTTGGGGTGTACCACTAGTCACTACCATTTAAGGCTGAATTTGACCAAAAAAAAAAAAAAAAAAAAAAAAAAAAAAAAAAAAAAAAAAAAAAAAAAAAAAAAAAAAAAAAAAAAAAAAAAAAAA
>NC_046156.1:85820580-85850688 GCF_011064425.1 Rattus rattus
CATAAGGAAGGAGAGGAGGGAGGGGGATGTTTGCCCGGAAACCGGGAAAGGGAATAACACTCGAAATGTATATAAGAAATACTCAAGTTAATAATAATAAAAAAAAAAGAAATGTTCAACATCTTTAGTCATAAGGGAAATGCAAATCAAAACAACCCTGATATTTCCCCTCACACCAGTGAGAATGGCTAAGATCAAAAACTCAGGTGACTGCAGATGCTGGCGAGGATGCGGAGAAAGAGGAACACGCCTCCATTGTTGGTGGGATTGCAGACTGGTACAACCATTCTGGAAATCAGTCTGGAGGTTCCTCAGAAAATTGGACATTGAACTGCCTGAGGATCCAGCTATACCTCTCTGGGGCATATACCCAAAAGATGCCCCAACATATAAAAAAGACACGTGCTCCACTATGTTCATTGCAGCCTTATTTATAATAGCCAGAAGCTGGAAAGAACCCAGATG
The DNA here is from genome assembly GCF_011064425.1 of Rattus rattus. NCBI lineage: Eukaryota > Metazoa > Chordata > Mammalia > Rodentia > Muridae > Rattus > Rattus rattus. Next base: position 85,821,046 of record NC_046156.1, read on the forward strand.
CCCTTCAACAGAGGAATGGATACAGAAAATGTGGTACATCTACACAATGGAATATTACTCAGCTATCAAAAACAATGACTTTATGAAATTTGTAGGCAAATGGTTAGAACTGGAAAATATCATCCTGAGTGAGGTAACCCAATCACAGAAAAACCCACATGGTATGCACTCATTGATAAGTGGCTATTAGCCCAAATGCTTGAATTACCCTAGATGCCTAGAACAAATGAAACTCAAGACGGATGATCAAAATGTGAATGCTTCACTCCTTCTTTAAAAGGGGAATAAGAATACCCTTGGCAGGGAATAGAGAGGCAAAGATTAAAACAGAGACAGAAGGAACACCCATTCAGAGCCTGCCCCACATGTGTTCCATAAATATACAGCCATCCAATTAGACAAGATGGATGAAGCAAAGAAGTGCAGGCCGACAGGAGCTGGATGTAGATCGCTCCTGAGAGACACAGCCAGAATACAGCAAATACAGAGGCGAATGCCAATAGTAAACCACTGAACTGAGAATGGGACCCCCGCTGAAGGAATCAGAGAAAGAACTCGAAGAGCTTGAAGGAGCTCGAGACCCCTTATGAACAACAATGCCAAGCAACCAGAACTTCCAGGGAATAAGCCACTACCTAAAGACTATACATGGACTGACCCTGGACTCTGACCTCATAGGTAGCAATGAATATTCTAGTAAGATCACCAGTGGAAGAGGAAGCCCTTGGTCCTGCTAAGACTGAACCCCCAGTGAACGTGATTGTTGAGGGGAGGGCGGCAATGGGGGGAGGATGGGGAGGGGAACACCCATCAAGAAGGGGAGGGGGGATGTTTGCCGGGAAACCGGGAAAGGGAATAACACTCGAAATGTATATAAGAAATATTCAAGTTAATAAAAAAAAGAATATTCTGAATACACAGTGGACAAACATTAATTCAAAATCAAAGGTGAAGTGAAAGAAATTGTCCTGGCAGTGTGCACATCTCCCAATCCAGTGTGTCCGGTATTCTGAATACCAAACACTTGCACTGTGCTTTGTACATGCTGTCCCTCCAGGAATGCCTCCTCAGACACTCTGCTCAGACTGTAGGCCAACAAGTGCTATGAACTCCAGATCTTTTATCATGCATACAAAGTTCATGCTCTTATAGAAACAGTGGTTTAATTACAAGAATCAAGGACTTTTAATATTTTCTTCGGTGTGTAAATTCCAAATAATTATCACTTTCTTTCCCCCCTCCCCCACCCCGGAGCTGAGAACCGAACCCAGGGCCTTGTGCATGCTAGGCAAGCACTCTACCACTGAGCTAAACCTCCAACCCATCACTTTCTTTTATACTGTATTGCAGTGTTGGATTTTAGAAATTGCTGTTTTCTTGGCTGGATAGCTATAGCTCAATAGTTAAAGGACAAGAGGTCCTGGGTTCAGTTGTCAGCACTCACATAGCAACTTACAACTGTTTGTGACTCCGTTCCTGAGAACCTGAAATCCTCTTCTGGCCTCTGTGTTAAGTTTACTTAAGGATTGTAGAGAAAAGAAAACGGGGAAAAAACCCATACAAAAAAAAATATTGAGTTAAATAAATCTTTGAAAAGTAAAAAAAAAAAAAAAAAAAAAAAGACTATCCTGTGAAAGATAGGTGCAATTCTTTAAACAGCCAACAGAGGGCGAGTAAGGTCTGTCTGGAATCAGGTTTTATCCTCTGTGTGTGTGTGTGTGTGTGTGTGTGTGTGTGTGTGTGTGTGTGTGTGTGTGTGTGTGTGTGTGTGTGTGTGTTTGTAAGTGTTCCACAGTGTAGAAATATGGGTATCATCACTACATGTTACAGGAAGAAAAATATCAATAAACTTCAAAAAGAAGAAAATTTATTTGTTCCTTGAAATATAGATATGCAACTGACACAAAGCCATAAATAATGTTTTATAAAATGTGGTTTTATTTTATTTTACTCTGCTGTTACATAGGGCATAACATTTCCTAAAGCTTTTTTGGGACTCCAGTCAATGATTAGCAAACATATTATAGTGATTCATCTCTCTAAAGAACAGCCACTGGACAAACCAGGTACCCTCGCATATGTGAACAAATCTGCATGAAAAAATACTAAAGTGTAGACTTTGACTTGTGTACTTTATTTCTCCTTTCTAGTGTATTAAGAAAGGACATGAACGTATTTGACTTTGCTAGTCGGTGGTGCGGCGCAGGGAAGGAATCCGCGGAGACCTGAGCTTAGAGGTGTTGAGTTAAAAGAAGATGGATGCACAGAATTCAGGTAAAGCCAATTCAAGGAAGAGGAGGAAAGAGACACCTGGCGTTAATGGAGCGACAGAGGAAGATGGTATTCCTTCCAAAGTGCAGCACTGTGCAGTTGGTTTACTGCAGCCAGCTCCTTTTTCTGATGAAATTGAAGTTGACTTTAGTAAGTCCTATGTCAGGGTAATTGTGGAAGAAGCCTGCAGGGGAACTCCTTGTGAGCAGCCTGTGAGAGTTTATGTGGATAGGATATTTGACTTATTTCACTCTGGTCATGCCCGGGCTCTGATGCACGCAAAGAACCTTTTCCCTAATACATATCTAATTGTGGGAGCTAACGCACAGCTTCAAGGGCTTCACTGTGACGAAGAAAAAGGAGCTTTATAACGCAGTGCAGCACTACGACTATATGGATGAGGTGGTGAGGAATGCCCCCTGGACTCTGACGCCTGAGTTCCTGGCGAAGCAATGAATTGATTTCGTTGCACACGACGATTTCCGATTTCCGCTGTTCTGTAGGGAGTGATAATGTGTATAAGCACATCAAGGGCACAGGCATGTTTGCTCCCACGCAGAGTACAGAAGATATCTCCAGATCAGACATCATCATCCACATTGTCCGTGACTGTGGTGTGTATGCAAGTCGGAACCTACAGAGGGGCTACACTGTCAAGGAGTACAGTGTCACCTTTATCAACGAGAAGAAATATCACTTGCAATAACAAGTTGATAAAGTAAAGAAGAAAGTGAAAATGTGGAGGAAAAATCAAAAGAGTTTGTGTAGAAGGTGGAAGAGCACAGACCTCATGCAGAAGTGGGAGAAGTCCCAAGAGTTCATTGGATGTTTCCTGGAAATGTTTGGTCCAGAAGAAGCACTGAAGCACATGCTGAAAGAGGGAAAATGTGGGATGATGCAGGCCATCAGTCCCAAGCAGAGTCCCAGCAGCAGCCCTACACATGAGCGCTCCCCCTCTGCCTCCATTCCGGGGCCCTTCTCTGGCAAGACTTCCGCATCCTTCTTCCCAGCAAGTCTCTCTAGGTGCAAGGCTGTGACTTGCGACATCATCGAGGATGAAGAAGACTAACGTTTCATCCCTGTGCCCTCTCTTCCACTGCCTATCACCTTAAGAAGCTCTCTGTCAAATTCCATTTTGTGATTCCAGCACTAAACCTAAGAACATCTACGAAGAAAAGACAAATGGGGCAAGAGGACCTGGGAATGGGGGAACCAAAACATCCCTTGTCCTGAGACATTCTCAGCTACACAAAAGAGGCTGCCCACACCTTAGAAGCCTGCTCTGTATCCATCTTCCCACCCCAGAACTTTGCTTTACTGTTTATGCTCATGCAATCTTGACAGGGAAATTGTCATTTATATCATTTTTTAAAGTAGTCTTTCAAATATAGTAAGTACAACTAATTTTTTGCTCCTGAGGAGTGGGCAGAAAGAGGAAGCATGGAATGCCCATTGGCCTTTCTTCCTGAAAACTAGTGCCTACCTTCTGTTCTGAAGCAAAGTGGCTTTCCAGATCCTTCAAACAGGGAGCCATGCTGATGGGTAATTAGGGAAGACTATCATAATTTTAAATTCCCTAAAAAAAAATCTCAAAGCTGAATTAGCTCCAGATTCCCTGACAGTCCTGCTGGCCTATGTGTCAGCATGGCTATGGGAGGGAAAGAAATCTGAACCTAACTTTTCTTACTCCCTGAGGAGTTTCTTGTTGGGTCCAATGGGGTCCATGAAAACACTGATGGGGTTGGAACCCAGCCCCAGAACATCAAATGCAGTTTTTCTACTGTGTTTATCTTCTCAGAAAATTCTGTTGCCCAGTTATTTGGGAATCTCTTTCCTTCATCCTTCCTGTGAAGGAAGGGACACCTTGAGGGCTACTGTGATTGGAGAGAGGAGTGGGATAAGTCAGTCTTGTGCAAAAGCAGTACAGGTTGAGTTCTGCTGTGTGTGAGTCCCTCACCCTGCAGCTGCCTCTCAGCACCACCCCCAGTTTATGCAAAGGATACTTTGTAAATGTTTGCACCTTGCACTTGACCCACTTTGTTGATCCATGTGGCTTATTGCCATATTCAGAGCTTAGACTTTCACAGAGCATACAGGCAAAAGCACCTGGAAACACTTGGATCTCTGAAACACTCTCCTCAACCTCTGCTCATCTTAGAATATTCTTGGATCAAATGAGTACCACATGGAGACTCTTTGCTCCAAGAGCTGCACCTAGCAGAAACTTCCTCCAGTGTTCCTCCAGCTGGATTTACAGCGAAGTTGTTTATATCCAGGACCTACTAGTTGTCACTCATAAATACCCCTTGCAGGAGTGGAGCGCTCCAGTTTCCAACAAAGAAAACCGAAGTTTCTTTTTCCTTGTACCTCCTCAATGGTCTGTGCTGGGACTATGAGCGTTTTACAGTCCTCCTTAGACACTCTCTGGTGGAAGCTCTGCTACTGCCTAAGGATCTGAGGTTAGCACCACAGAGTGCCTGCAGAGCAGGTCTACATAGGTTCCTAAACTAACTCCCAGGCAAAGCTGAGAAGAGGAGAGGAGCAAAGAGGCACCCCCTGGTGTCCCAGTGACCTGTGGAAACACCATTGCTAACTTCTTATGAAGCACTATTTTCACTCAGACCTGATCCAGATGGCCTTGTCCTGGAATCCTCTCTCTGAACCTGTTGAAATTAGTCTTTTCTCACGTTATGTACTGCTGTGTGGCTCATTTTAATTTTTCAGCTTTAGTCTTTAGGGATCTGTATAGCTCTGCCTTATTCTCCCAGGTATAGAGAGATAGTGATGTCACTGCTGGTGCTCATCTGTTTGTTGTCTCAGTGCATGTCACCCAGGTGTGCCCTGTGGAAAGGCAAAGGTAGCTGCTTATGTATGATTTTCTTCCATGTAGTCACTCAAGTATACTGTCTGGGTCTCAAACATCAGAGCGTCTCTGTTGACAAGATATGTAACATAGCTTGGACTAGCCTATGCTCATATCCACCCTTTCCTCTCTCCTAACACTCAGACTCTCAGATAGTTTAGACATAAGCAAAAACGTTGGGGGGTGTGACTGCATGGTAGGCACTTGAGGGTCAGTGTGCTCCTTGGTGCTAGGAAAAGGTACTGTTGAGATAGTGCATTGCTGGCCACTTGTACCTAGTTAAATGTGGGTAAGCTGTGTAGTGCTGGATATGTGCTTGTGATCCACACCTCTTGTGCAACCTGAGTCCTGTCAAAAAGCAACAGCATGGAAGGGCTGGGAAAACCTTAAGTTGTTTGGCCTCACAGCTTCTACGCCATAAGAGGAGGCTGTAGACAGGAGCCCTGTGTAGCTTGGATTTAGAAGGAACCAATGTAGCCGGGCAGGAGACTGAAAACAGAGTTTGCCACTTGAAGATTGAAAAGGATTGCCAGTGACACAGCAGCCGCTCCTGGAAAGGTGGAATAGAGGAGGTCGAAAATCTTTACGAGAAAGAGAAAGATTGAGAAAACTTTTCTGGTCACTTTACTCAACAGCTCCTTAGTTATTCATGAGGCCGCACATCTGACCATCTGCCTAGGACACCCCAAAACAGTGGCTCTTCCAAGGATTTTGTCACTGTTTCCAGCCCGTGTTCACTTATAGAATTCACATTCTGGGACCTGTTATCTTTGAAATCTGTTCCTTATCAACTTTTCATTCCTTTCCGAAATCAATGCTGTTTCTCGCTTTGGTTTAATTCCCCCAACTCATATTTTCTAGATTTCTGTCAGCATAGGTGCACTGAAATTGAACCCACATGGTTCAAAGAAAGCTTCCTTAACAATGTTTTATGACTAATGGTATATTTTTTTCTCTTTATTAACTTGAGTATTTCTTATTTACATTTAAATTGTTATTCCCCTTCCTGGTTTCCAGGCTAACATCCCCCTAACCCTTCCCCTCCCCTTCTCTATGGGTGTTCCTCTCCCCATCCTCACCCCATTACCGCCCTCTCCCCAACAATCACATTCACTGGGTGTTCAGTCTTGGCAGGACCAAGGGCTTCCCCTTCCACTGGTGCTCTTACTAGGCTATTCATTGCTACCTATGCAGTTGGATTCCAGGGTCAGTCCAAGTATAGCCTTTGGGTAGTGGCTTAGTTCCCGGAAGCTCTGGTTGGTTGGCATTGTTGTTCATATGGGGTCTCAAGCCCCTTCAAGCTCTTCGAGTTCTTTCTCTGATTCCTTCAGCGGGGGTCCCATTCTCAGTTCAGTGGTTTACTGTTGGCATTCGCCTCTGTATTTGCTGTATTCTGGCTGTGTCTCTCAGGAGCGATCTACATCCAGCTCCTGTCAGCCTGCACTTCTTTGCTTCATCCATCTTGTCTAATTGGATGGCTGTATATTTATGGGACACATGTGGGGCAGGCTCTGAATGGGTGTTCCTTCTATCTCTGTTTTAATCTTTGCCTCTCTCTTCCCTGCCAAGGGTATTCTTGTTCCCCTTTTAAAGAAGGAGTGAAGCATTCACATTTTGATCATCCGTCTTGAGTTTCATTTGTTCTAGGCATCTAGGGTAATTCAAGCATTTGGGCTAATAGCCACTTATCAATGAGTGCATACCATGTGGGTTTTTCTGTGATTGGGTTACCTCACTCAGGATGATATTTTCCAGTTCTAACCATTTGCCTACGAATTTCATAAAGTCATTGTTTTTGATAGCTGAGTAATATTCCATTGTGTAGATGTACCACATTTTCTGTATCCATTCCTCTGTTGAAGGGCATCTGGGTTCTTTCCAGCTTCTGGCTATTATAAATAAGGCTGCTGTGAACATAGTGGAGCACGTGTCTTTTTTATATGTTGGGGCATCTTTTGGGTATATGCCCCAGAGAGGTATAGCTGGATCCTCAGACAGTTCAATGTCCAATTTTCTGAGGAACCTCCAGACTGATTTCCAGAATGGTTGTACCAGTCTGCAATCCCACCAACAATGGAGGAGTGTTCCTCTTTCTCTGCATACTCGCCAGCATCTGCTGTCACCTGAGTTTTTGATCTTAGCCATTCTCACTGGTGTGAGGGGAAATATCAGGGTTGTTTTGATTTGCATTTCCCTGATGACTAAAGATGTTGAACATTTCTTTAGGTGTTTCTCAGCCATTTGGCATTCCTCAGCTGTGAATTCTTTGTTTACCTCTGAACCCCATTTTTTAATAGGGTTATTTGTCTCCCTGCAGTCTAACTTCTTGAGTTCTTTGTATATTTTGGATTTAAGCCCTCTGTCTGTTGTAGGATTGGTAAAGATCTTTCCCAATCTGTTGGTTGGCATTTTGTCCTTAAGACAGTGTTCTTTGCCTTACAGAAGTTTTGCAGTTTTATGAGATGCCATTTGTTGATTCTTGATCTTAGAGCAAAAGCCATTGGTGTTTTGTTCAGGAAATTTCTCCAGTGCCCGTGTGTTCAAGATGCTTCCCCACTTTTTCTTCTATTAGTTTGAGTGTATCTGGTTTGATGTGGATGTCCTTGATCCACTTGGACTTAAGCTTTGTACAGGGTGATAAGCATGGATCAATCTGCATTCTTCTACATGTTGACCTCCAGTTGAACCAGCACCATTTGCTGAAAATGCTATCTTTTTTCCATTTGATGGTTTTGGCTCCTTTGTCAAAAATCAAGTGCCCATAGGTGTGTGGGTTCATTTCTGGGTCTTCAATTCTGTTCCATTGGTCTATCTGTCTGTCTCTGTGCCAATACCATGCAGTTTTTATCACTATTGCTCTGTAATACTGCTTGAGTTCAGGGATAGTGATTCCCCCTGAAGTCCTTTTATTGTTGAGGATTGTTTTAGCTATCCTGGGTTTTTTGTTATTCCAGATGAATTTGGAAATTTTTCTGTCTAACTCTCTGAAGAATTGGATTGGTATTTTGATGGGGATTGCATTGAATCTCTAGATTGCTTTTGGTAAAATGGCCATTTTTACTATATTAATCATGCCATTACATTAATTCCTGTGCTTGCCTCTCGCCATCATGTTGTTTCTGGTGTTACCTTGTTCTGCTATTTCTGACAGTGGCTAGACCGTCCTATAGGCCTGTGTCAGGAGTGCTTTAGACCTGTTTTCCTGTTTTCTTTCAGCCAGTTATGGGAACAGAGGGTTCCGCTTTCAGGCGTGTAGTCTTTCCTGTCTACTGGTCTCAACTGTTTCTGTGGGTCTGTGTCCTAAGTCTACCTGGCAGGTCGCTTGGAGCAGAAAAGTTGGTCTTACCTGTGGTCCTGTGACTGAAGTTGCTCATGGGGGGAGGGTGGGGGGCTGCTTTTGAACTCTCTGTGAGGGCTGCATCCAGGAGGGCCTGCGATGCTCTTTCCCGCCCCCCCACCCCCGTGCACCGGGGTCCCAGATGGCATTAGGTGTTTTCCTTTGGAGTCAGAAATGTGGGCAGAGTGTACTCTCTTCTGGCTTCCCAGGCATGTCTGCCCCTCTGAAGGTTTAGCTCTCCCTCCCATGGGATTTGTGTGTAGGGAGTTTTGATCAGGGCCCTTCAGATCAGGGCGGTGTCTGGACTGCAGGGGACCTGCCGCTTGAGTGCCCCTATCTTCCTGTTCCCAGAGGCCTTATACAGTTTCCCCTTGGGCCAGGGATGTGGGCAGGGGTGGACACTGTTGGTGGTCTCTCCCGCTCTGCAGTTTCAGGATTGTCCACCTGGATGAGATCTCTCTCCCAAGGGGTTTTGGACCAGGAAACTCTGGGCAGGGATCAGTGAGGTTAGGGCTCCAGCTATAATCCATAAGTGTCCAGTCCCAGAGGAATTTTGCATCTGTGTGTCCTGAGTCCACCAGGTAGGTTGCTTGGAGCAAAAAATTGGTCTTACCTGTGGTCCTGCAACTGAAGTTGCTTGCGGGCGCTGCTTTTGAGCTCTCAGTGAAGGTAGCAACCAGGAGGGCCTGCGCTGCCTTTTCCCGGGGCCCCAATGCACCAGGGTCTCAGATGGTATTAGCTGTTTTCCTCTGGAGTCAGAAATGTGGGCAGAGTGTAGTCTTTTCTGGCTTCCCAGGCATGTCTGCACCTCTGAAGGTTTAGTTCTCCCTCCCACGGAATTTGAGTGCAGGGAGCTTCTGATCTGGTCCCTTCAGATCCTGGCAGTGTCTGGACAGCAGTGGACCTGCCACTTGAGTGCCTCCACATTGTTTTCTATTACTGTCAATGAGTGTCTGTTTATATGACTTTATGTGGAAGTCTATGATATACTTGAATATGGGATTTGTACAAGGAGATAAGAATGGGTCAATTTTTATTCTTCTACATGCTGACCTCCAGATGAACTAGAATAATTTGTTGAAAATTCTGTCTCTCCCCCACAGTGGATGGTTTTAGCTCCTTTGTCAAAGATCAAGTGACCCTCGGTATATGGGCTCCTTTCCGGGACTTCATTTGTACTTAATTGTTATAGCCACCCTGCTCTGTACCAATACCATGCAGTTTTTATGAGGATTTCTCTGTAATAGAGCTTGAGATCAGGGATGGTGATTCCACCAGAAGTTCTTTTATTGTTGAGAATAGATTTCACTATCCTGGGTTTTTTCCTAATCTGAGCTTGCAAATTGGTCTTTCTAACTCCGTGAAGATTTGAGTTGGAATTTTGATGAGGACTGCATGGAATCTGTAGATTGCTTTCAGCAAGATGGCCATTTTTCCTATATTAATCCTGCCAATCCGTGACCCTGGGATATCTTTCCATCTTCTGAGATCTTCTTCAATTTCTTTCTTCAGAGACTTGAAGTTCTTGTCATACAGATTTTTCACTTGATGTTTATGTCACCCCAAAGTATTTTACATTATTTGAGACTATTGGGAAGGGTATTGTTTCCCTAATTGCTTTCTCAGCCTGTTTATCCTTTGGCTACTGATTTGTTTGAGTTAATTTTATATCCAGCCACATTGCTGAAGTTGTTTATGAGTGGTAGGAGTTCTCTGCTGGAATTTTGGGGGTCACTTGTGTATGTTATCATATCATCTGCAAACAGTTATATTTTGACATTTTCCTTTCCAATTTTTATACTTTTGACCTCTTTCTTTGTCTAACTGTTAGTACTTCAAGTACTATTTTGAATAGGTTGAGAGAGAGTGGGGACCCTTTTCTAGTTCCTGATTTTGGTGGAATTGCTTAAAGTTTCTCTCTGTTTAGTTTGATGTTGGCTACTGGTTTTCTGTATATTGCTTTACTATTTTTAAGTATGGTCCTTGAATTCCTGATCTTTCTAAGACTTTTCACATGAATGGGTGTTGAGCTTTGTCAAATGCTTTCTCACCTTCAAATGAGTGGATAATGTGGTTTTTTTTTCTTTCCTGTTTGTTAGTATAGTTGATTACTTTGATGGATTTCCAAATATTAAACCATCCCTACATCCTTGTATGAAGCCTACCTGACCAAGGTGAATGTTCATTTTGATGTGCTCTTGGGTTCAGTTTATAAGAATTTTATTGAATACTTTTGCATTGATATTCATAAGGGAAATCGGTCTAAAGTTCTCTTTCATTGTTGGGTCTTTGTGTCATTTAGGTATAAGTAAAATTGTGGCTTCATAAGAAAGAATTAGGTAGTGGTACTTCTGTTTCTATTTTGTCAAATATTTTGGAGAGTATTGGTATAAGGTCTTTTATGGAGGTTTGATAGAATTCTGCACTAAACCCTTCTGGTCCTAGACTCTTTGGGGTTGGGATACTTTTAATAATTGTTTCTGTTCCTTTATGAGAATTTGGGACATTTAGGTGGTTTATTTGTTCCTGATTTAACTTTTGTTCATGGTATCTGTCTAGAAAATTGCCCATTTCATCCAGATTTTCCAATTTTGTAGAATATGGGCTTTTCTAGTAGGATCTGATGACTTTTTGAATTTCTTCAAATTCTGTTATGTTTCCCATTTCCCTTCTGATATGGTTAATTTGGATACAAACTCTGTGCCCTCTTGTTAGTACGACTAAGGGTTTATCTATCTTCTTGACTTTCTCAAAGAACTGGGTCCTGGTTTTGTTGATTCTTTTATAGTCATTTTTGTTTGTACTTGGTTGACTTCAGCCCTGAGTTTGATTATTTTGTGGGGTCTACTCTTATGTGTATTTGCTTCTTTTTGTTCTATAGCTTTAGGTGTGCTGTAAAGGAGTAACTGTGTGCTCTCTCTAGTTTACTTTTGGAGGTATTCAGACCTATAAATTTTCTGTTTAGCACTGCTTTCATTGTGTCTCATAAGTTGGGTGTATTGAGCTTTGATTGTCATTAAATTCTTTTTTCTCTTCCATCTTTATTAAATTGGCTATTTCTAATTTACATTTCATATGGTATTCCCTTATCCAGTTTCCACCTATTCCCTCCCGCTCCCCTTTCCTATGGATGTTTCCCTCCCCATAAACCCCCATTTCTACCCTCTTCCTAACCATCCCATTCACTGGGTGTCCAGTCTGGGCTTCCCCTTGCACGAGTGCCCCTAATAGGTTATTCATTGCTACCTATGAATTTGGAGCCCAGGTTCAGTTTATGTACAGACTTTGGGTAGTAGCTTAGTCCCTGGAAGCTATGGTTGGTTGGCATTGTTGGTCATATGGGGTTTCAAGGCCCTTCACCTCTTTCAGTTCTTTCTCTGACTCCATCAATGGGGGTCCAGTTCTCAGTTCAGTCATTTGCTGTTGGCATTAACCTAAGTATTTGCCATATTCTGGCTGTGTCTCTCAGGAGAGATATGCATCCACTTCCTGTCAGCCTACACTTCTTTACTTCATCCATCTTATCTATTTTGGTGAATGTAAATGTATGGGCCACATGTGGGGTAGGCACTGAATGGGCGTCCCTTCAGCTTCTGTTCAAAACACTGCCTCCCTATTCCCACCCAAGGGTATTTTTGTTCCCCTTTTAAAGAAGGAGTAAAGCATCTGCATTTTTGTCATCCTTCTTGATTTTCATTTGGTCTGTGCATCATGAGTAATTCGATCATTTGGACTAATATCCACCTATGAATGATCACACACAATGTGTGTTTTTCTATGTTTGGGTTATCTCAGTTACCCAGTTCTATCCATTTGCCTATGAATTTCATAAAGTCATTGTTTTTGATAGCTAAGTAGTATTCCATTGTGTAGATGTACCACAATTTCTGTATCCATTCCTCTGTTGAAGGGCAACATTTTAAGCTTTTGGTTATTATAAATAAGGGTGCTATGAACATAGTGAAGCATGTGTCTTTGTTGTATGTTGGAACATCTTTTGGGTATATGCCCAAGAAAGGTATAGCTGGGTCCTCAGGTAGTGCAATGTCTAATTTCCTAGGAACCTCCAGACTGATTTCCAGAATGGTTGTACCATTCTGCAATCCCACCAACAATGGAGGAGTGTTCCACCATCTCAACATTCTCAGCAGCATCTGCTGTAGACTAACAGCAGATCCTAGCCATTTTGATCTTAGCCATTCTGCCTGTTTTTAGCAGGAATCTCAGGGTTGTTTTGATTGGAAAGGAAGAAGTCAAAATATCACTCTTTGCAGATGATATGATTGTATATTTAAGTGATTCCAAAAGTTCCACCGGAGGCAAACCTTATAAACACCTTAAGCAAAGTGACTGGGTATAAATTTAACTCAAATAAATCAGTAGCCTTCCTCTACACAAAAGAGAGAGAGGCTGAGAAAAAATTAGGGAAATGACACCCATTATAATAGTCCCAAATAATATAAAATAACTCAGTGTGACTTTAACCAAGCAAGTAAAAGATCTGTCTGATAAGAACTTTAAGCCTCTGAAGAAAGAAATTGAAGAAGATCTCAGAAGATGGAAAGATCTCCCATGCTCATGGATTGGCAGGATTAATATAGTAAAAATGGCCATTTTAGCAAAAGCGATCTACAGATTCAATGCAATCCCCATCAAAATACCAAACCCATTTTTCAGAGAGTTAGACAGAAAAATTTCCAAATTTCACCTGGAATAACAAAAAACCCAGGATAGCTAAAACAATTCTCAACAAAAAAGGTCTTACAGGGGAAATCACTATCCCTGAACTCAAGCAGTATTACAGAGCAATAGTGATAAAAACTGTATGGTATTTGTAGAGAGACAGGCAGATAGACCAGTGGAATAGAATTGAAGACCCAGAAATGAACCCACACACCTAAGGCCACTTGATTTTTGACAAAGAAGCCAAAACCATCCAGTGGAAAAAAGATAGCATTTTCAGCAAATGATGCTGGTTCAACTGGAGGTCAGCATGTAGAAGAATGCAGATTGATACATTCTTATCACCCTGTACAAAGCTTAAGTCCATGTGGATCAAGGACCTCCACATCAAACGAGATACACTCAAAGTAATAGAAGAAAAAGATGGGAAGAGTCTGGAAGACATGGGCACTAGGCAAAATTTCCTGAATAAAACACCAATTGCTTATGTTCAAAGATTAAGAATCTAAAAATAGGACCTCATAAAATTGCAAAGCTTCTGTAAAGCAAAGGACACTATCAATAGGGCAAAATTACTACCAATAGATTGGGAAAAGATCTTTACTAATTCTACATCTTTTAGAGGGCTAATATTCACTATATAAAAGGAATCAAGAAGGTAAACTTCAGAGAATCAAATAACTCTATCAAATATGGATTACAAAGCAAAACAAAGAATTCTAAACTGAGGAATATCAAGTGACTGAAAAAGATTTGTTCAAAATCCATAGTCATCAGGGAAATACAAATCAAAACAACCCTGAGATTCCACCTCATACTAGTCAGAATTGATTAGATCAAAACCTCAAGTGATAACAGATGCTGGGGTGAATATGGAGAAAGAGGAACATTCCTTCATTGTTGGAATTCCAAGCTGGTACAACTACTCTGGAAATCAGTCTGGAGTTTCCTTAGAAAATTGGACTTAGTACTCCCTGAGGCTCCAGCTATATCACTTCTGGGCACACACAAAAAACATGCTCCAACATACAACAAGGACACGTGCTCTGAAAGACCACTGGAGTGAGGAAAACCGCCACTCAAATCTCGAGCAGACGCAACACCCCAAGAACTCACAAGGAACTGGTCTTGATGTAATGAACAAGAGGTGTATTTGAGGAACCAGAGCTCTGGGGATTACATATATCTCACACAGGAGACAGAGGAGTCAACTCGAGCCCAAATAGGGGAAGGTATTTATAGGGAAAATTACATAGGCAACTGGCAACAGTCACACAAAGCAATTTCATTGGTTTGTTTACATTGGCACACATGATCTAACTTGAGCTCAGTTGGGCTCAGTTCAATTCTATGCCACCCTCTTTCTGGGGCAAGCTGACCCTAGTTCTTGTTTTTCTCAAGACTGTTCAGTCAGGCCTTATTGAGGCCAGATGGTTTGTGATGGCTATGGTCAGGCTACTTCCCCAAAACATGTTATGTTATTGTTTGCTGTGAGGTGTACTTGTCCTCACAGCAGGGTCAGTGGGGGATAGTTTACAATCTTTACTCTTTCATTCCCCACTTCTGCTTGTGGCTAGTTCTAATCTTAGAACTCAGAGCCTTCTTCTTCAATTGTTTCCTTAAGGTCTTCTGAAGCATGATATTGTTGGTGAAGCATTAAAATTTGCACTGCACTAACTCTTTCTCTAATAAAAGCTACCAACTTATTTAAAATACAGGGTTCAACTCTCAAAAGTACCAAGAGAATAACTAAGGGCCCTAAGAGCATGGAAATTAAGGTGGTGAGCCAAGGAAAGTGAGAAAACCAACTTTCAAACCATTCCTGATTGGCCTTTCTCTCTCTCTCTCTCTCTCTCTCTCTCTCTCTCTCTCTCTCTCTCTCTCTCTAATCTTTCACATAATTTGGACATGGAGTCCCTAATGACACCAGAGTGATCAACATAGAAGAAACACTCTTTTCTTAGGGCAGCACATAACCCACTCTCCTTACTCTCCTTAAGAAACAGTAAATCTAGTCCTCTCCTGTTTTGTAAGACCATCTCCGAGAGGGAGATCAGTGATTCTTCAAGCTTAGATATGGATTGTTCTAAGTCTCATAAATCTTCATCTATTGCAGATCTCAATTCATAGAAGTATTGAAGGGTCTGTATTTATGCTGCTGTGCCTGTCCCTACACCTGTGGCTACCCCGAGTCCCAATATGACTGTTAAGGTCAACGAAATGAGTTCCCTGAAGAAGTGCCTTGGATGTTTCTCAAACTCATCTTCAAAAGTGTCTGTAGTGTGATAATAAACCCGAGGGACCAGCTGTACGTTTATGCAATAGTCTTTGGTATTATCAAAGACAGAAGTAGAAATACAAGGGTTAGTCCTGAACCACATGCCCATCATTTACCAAGCGTGGGCACTAACAATCTCTTAGCAGAGGTTTGAGGGCTCCTGAGGGTCTCATTACAGAGGTGCCTGTATGTAGCTGGTGGGCTTCCTAGGCAGGTCCCTTTTCCCAAGACCTCTGTAAGGGTTAATATGTTCTCACTGTTCCAGGCACAGACATCATAGCTGGTGGTGTTATTAAAGGTCCCAGACACCGCAACACCTTCATAATATGGGGGTCGGGAGGAGAGGCAAAGCCAGCAGGATTCTGTCATATTAGGGTTGGAGCTATTTAACACAGTGAATGTCCCTTATATCAAATTCAGTAATCTTTGTCCAGTGATCAGGAAGAGTGGAGGGGAGGTTAGAGACTACCTTGAGGGCATCTGGGGGAGTGGGTCCTTGTTCAAATAACACTTGATTGGGACCCATGGATTTTAGTTGTATTGTAAAAGTGGCACCTAAATCTTGTTTCAACAGCCTATCTGGAAAAATCCATCAAAGGCCTCATGCCCTTCCCCTCAACCATTTTGATATATCTTCAGTCTGTCCTTGAGTGGTAAAAGTAATGGTAAAGGCAAGCACATGGGGCCCTGCACTTCTCTGGCCACACCTCATTGGGAAAGTATAATTTGTATGTACCACAATCCAATCCCGAGAAGAACTGGGTTTCTAGTAGGCTTCTGCAGTAGTCTCACATCCCCAAGCAGAACAGTATAAACTTTCTAAGCACCCTCAACGGTGGATGGTAGCCAGGTCTCGGCCATCTCGGGGGGCAAATGTAAAACCCCAGTCTCCCTAATTGGCACCTTGCTTCTGGACTTGAGCATCCAAACTTGCCCCCAGGTGAAATCTCTTTGGGACTTCTAAGGGCATACTCTGAGGATCTGTGTCAGGAATATCCCAGGTGTCTAACCCAGCTACCAACCTACAAAAGTCAGGGGTGAGAGTGGGCCACCATATGTATGGTGGGGTCACTTTGGAGATGGACCATATTACCTCCCCGGCCTGGGAGGAAACTTGCCAAATCAATTTCTGTGGGATATGGGGATTATAAGTGCTTAGGACAGAGACAAAGCTTAAGAGGATTAGCAATCTTTTCCAGCTTCCCTTCATTTTTGAGAACATCTGGTGCTCTCTTCAGATGTGAGATGTGGACCTATGTAGCAATCCCGTCTACCTTAGCAGCAGTGGGAGTGGTTAACAGTACTAGATAGGGTCCTTTCCAGTGAGGTTCTAAATTCCCGGCCCCATGTTGCTGGACCAGGACTGTGTCTCCCACTTGGAACTGGTGAAGTCTCTGGACTTCCTGTCTTGTAGGTTTCCTTTGCTTGGCTCCAGATTTCACTTTGGACTGTTTCAAAAGCCTTTAAATGATCAAACAGAATTTTAGGAGGAACCTCAGGGTAGGGGGCCCCACCCGATTACATAATCTCATAAGGTCTTAGGCCAAAAAGGTCAGGAGTGTTCCATACGCGGAACAGAGCGAAAGGAAGGAGGACAATCCAGTCTCCCCCGCTGGTCTCTAAGGCCAATTTTGTCAAGGTCTCCTTCAGAGTTCTATTTATCCTTTCTACCTGCTCTGAACTCTGGGGTCTGCATGCACAATGTAATTTCCAACTGATCCTCAGCTGGGTGGCCAATCCCTGACTTACCTGGGCAAAAAATGAGGGTCTGTTGTTGGACCCAATTACCTTGGGTATTCCAAACCTGGGAAAAACTTCTTCCAGTATCTTCTTGATGACTACTGAGGCCGTCTCTTAGTAGGATCTTCATTCCCACTGAGGTGTACCAGAGGTCAGAGTCTCTTTTCTCTTGTCCTCAGATGTCAGCAGGTCCCTCTGCTGATGGGCTGCAACAAAGGCATACCTGCTGTCCACATAGATGTTAAGTCTCTTTCTCAGCTCAAGGACTTTGGTGAGGGGAGCAAGCTCTTCCCTCTAAACAGGGGTGCCTTCTGGTAGGGCCTGAGCCCAGATAACTCTGTTTCCATCTACCACTGCCGCCTGCCCCAACCCATCTTTTTTCTTCCTCTAAGAAGCTGCTCCCATTTGTGAATCAGGTGGCATCTGCCCTCTCTGGTGCCTGGTCAGTCAGATCTTTGTGCCACCCCTGTGCTTTAGTGATCACCTGTTGACAGTCATGAAGGGGGGTGTCTAGGTCAGTGTCCGGTTCAGACTCGTAAGGGCATTCTTGGATCACAAGGAACAAGGGGGATACCTGGCCCACGCCAAGGTCCACCATTCTGTGGGTAGTCCATGAGTATTGTTTGTTGTTGGTAGCACCCTGTATCCAAGTTCCTTTACTGAACACTAGCCCATTTGGGCATAGGAGCACAAAGTGTTGGGCCCCCGTATTCACAAAACAACTGGGTGGGCTTCCCTTCAGTCTTTGTGCATAGCCATCACTATAGGACCTAAAGGCTTGCCTTCAGGGCTGCTGGGGAGGAGAGGCCCTCTGTTTTTCCTGGGGCAGTCCCTGACCCAGTGTCCTTTTTCCTTGCAATAGGCACACTGATCTTTAGCCAGGAATTCTCTTCTGTTACCAGGTATTGGGTATTGTCTTCTTAGTCTCTAGCTACTGTGGCAGGTATAAGTTCCTCTCTTGTCATTTATCACTGTTTAGCTCTCTAGCTTCCTCTTCTTTCTGTCTCTTCTTTTCCCTAGCTTTCCGGCTCATCAGGTTCTGCCGAACTCCAATAGGGGTGATATCTGACTTGGGCCCCACCACTATTGGAGGAACTCTAACTGCCATGCCCATGTCCCCTGTCTCTGCCTAATCTTGAGGAAAATTAGATAACCACCAATCTAGGTCCTTGGTTGCTCATGTAACCTATATTCTTCTTCCTGTTTTAAGGCCAGTATCATGGTTGTGGGTTCTTCCTGTTTTACTTCAGGTCCAGATGAATTTGGGCTTTTAGCTTAGTCAATAAGTCTCTGCCTAATAAATGAGTTGGTCCCTCAGGGATTACCAGGAAACAATGGGTAACCTGGCCTTTCCCTAAGTCCACAGTGCGGGAGGTAGTCCAAGAATACTGCTTTTGTCCAGTAGCCCCAAACACTGTGGTTTTCCAGTGCTTAATTTTCCTAAAGGCTGTTGCAACATAGAATATTCAGCACCTGTATCCACCAGAAAGTTTAGGGGGGGTCCCCTTCACAGTTAGGGTTACCCTAGGCTCAGGGAGGGGAACCAAGTCCCATCCCCTCTAATCATGATCTTCTTATATGTTCAGTACTTTAAGAGTTTTCTCTTTCCTCTTAGGGTACTCTCTTGCCCAGTGGCCTTTCTCTTTGCAGTAAGCACACTGGTCTTTCTCCGCAGGGTGGGGGGGCAGTGTCTTTTCTTCCCATTTCCTGCTCTGGGTCTTCAGTCGCCCAGGTTCCCTGTCTGTCCGTATCCTGCCCTATCTCTTTCTCCTACCACCACGGCCAAAATCCTTGTCAAATTCCTTGTCTGTCTACGATCTCTTTGGTCCTCTATCTCTTCTGCCTCTCTCTTTTCCCTTTCCTGCTTCTCTTCCTGTCTCTCTGTTATGCTATCTTCTGCATCTTCCTCTATAGCTACTAGATGCTGTCCACTTATGTGCAGACCCTGAACCACACTTCAACCTTACTTTATCTGCAACTTACATTAACTCTCTCAGCAACTTATCTTAACCCCTCAAGTTTCTGTAACTTTTTCTTTATAGTTTTCTCTTACCTTAGCCAAATTGGTGGGGCACCTTGCTGCCCCCTTGAGACCTGCCACCAGAGTCCAGCGGTAGACTGTTAGTCACTCCCTACCTGCTGCAGTATTGAAATCCCAATTGGACCCGTCCAGAGGAAACCTGCTCCTATCTCATTGGGGAGCTGGGTAGGCAGGTCATCTGCTCCTGGCACATTCTTGCATGCCTCCTGGAGGATCCGTTCCCTCTTTTCTGTAGTGAATAAGACCTGTAAGATCTGCTGGAAGTTATCCCACGTGGCTTGATGTGAGTGCATCAAAGACTCCATCAGCCCA
Source organism: Rattus rattus (assembly GCF_011064425.1). Taxonomy (NCBI): domain Eukaryota; kingdom Metazoa; phylum Chordata; class Mammalia; order Rodentia; family Muridae; genus Rattus; species Rattus rattus. Next base: position 85,840,571 of record NC_046156.1, read on the forward strand.
ATGAGGCTAGTGGGATTCCCAGAGAAAGAGAGGGGATTTGCTTTCTAGTTTTAAAGGTCAGCAGATGAAAAAAGCCTGTGCTGGAGGGGTTGCAGGTTAGGGGGACATCATAAGTGTGCATAGGCATGACTACTATAGCCAGACCCCCTGTTCCTGCTCCTTCTTCCTGTGCAGCAGAGATTAGAGGCTGCTGGGGAGGAGCTGGCCATTCAGGAGGCTCCTCAGTCTCAGGATAGAACTTAGGAGGAGCAGAGAGTACTGAGGATTTTGAACCAGATCTTGCCAGACCAAGATGTAAGGTTGTTGGTCAGGGTGTGCTCCTGGCTTTTCCTGAGAAACAATAGCTTTAACAGCAAGAATCATAGTCAGATTGAAAGAGCCCTTGGTGGGTGGGGGCTGGGGCACCTGACACCGAAAGTTGGCCACTCAGAGGTGCAAAAGGTCTGCCACTTTCCCTTATGTCTTCAACATATTATGTGCTCTGTTCCTAAGTTCAGCCCAATGATCTAACATCAGGCTTAAGGGGGTCACTACCGTCCGTCCCAACATCACAGAAAACACTAAACAGATAAACAGCAGACAACACAAAGAGACCACAATATCCACAATACCCAAACAACAATGGCGCCTAGTCCATAGGAACCAGCCAAAAGCAGTTTCAGATGGAAGAGGTCTTTAAAGTTTCTCTTCCAAGAGGAACACACGATCCTCTTCTACCTGATAGGAGACAACCAGGCATCCCTGGTTCTCCTGTCACCCTGAGGCGTCCACCAGGGCTGCAGCTTGTGGTCACCAGGACACATCTGTCGACCTTAGCTTCTGAACTTTACAGTTCTAGAAAGCTGCTGTGAAACCAAAAGTGCTTTTCTGACACTAACCAGAACCAGAACAGAGACAGACTCAGAGAGCAGCCGCACACTCAGACACAATTGGGGATCCCCCTTACCTCCAAGAAGGTCTCAGAGTTGTGGGTGGTCACGAGATCCTGGATGAGCCCCCAAATGAAAGACCGCCAGGGTGGGGAAGACCACCACTGAAATCTCGAGATGACGCAACCCCCCAAGAACTCACAAGGAACTAGTCTTGATGTAATAAACAAGAAGTGTATTTGAGGAACCAGAGCTCTGGGGATTACATATATCTCACACAGGAGACAGAGGAGACGACCCCGAGCCCAATTAGGGGAAGGTATATATAGGGAAAATTACATAGGCAGTTGGCAACAGTCACACAAAGCAATTTCATTGGTTTGTTTACATTGGCACACATGATCTAACTTGGGCTCAGATGGGCTCAGTTCAACTCTATGCCACCCTGATTCTGGGGCAAGCTGACCCTAGTTCTTGTTTTTCTCAAGACTGTTCAGTCAGGCCTTATTGAGGCCAGATGGTTTGTGATGGCTATGGTCAGGCTACTTCCCCAAAACATGTTATGTTATTGTTTGCTGTGAGGTGCACTTGTCCTCACAGCAGGGTCAGTGGGAGATATTTTAAAGTCTTTATTCTTTCAGCTCCACTATGTTCATATTTATGGCAGCCTTATTTATGGCAACCAGAAGCTGGAAAGAACCCAGATGCGCGCGCGCGCGTGTGTGTGTGTGTATCCAGCAAGTTTGCTGGGTATATATCCATATATATATATATATATATATATATATATATATATATATATATCCACTAAATTTGGACAATATTGCTGTTCCCAAGAAGTCCATGTTGAGAGGAGCCTGATATAGCTGCCTCCTGAGATATTTTGCCAGAACATGACAAATATAGAGGTGAATGCTCACAGCCAACCATTGATCAGAGAATTGGTTCCTGATTGGAAGAGTTAGAGAAAGTACTAAAGGAGCTGATGGGGCTTACAACTACAAAAGAACAACTATACCATCCAAGCAGAATTCCAAGAGATTAAACCACTAACCAAAAAGTACAAAAGGACAGATCCATGATTCAAGCTGAATGTGTAGCAGAAGATGGCCTTGTTGGGCACCAATGGGAGGAGAATTCCTTGGTCCTCCCAAGGTTAGGCCTCCCAGTATAGGAAAATATCATGGAGGGGAGGCAGGAAGGGGTGGCTGGTTTGGTGGGGAACACCCTCATAGAAGTATTGGTTACAAGGATGGAAACCTGGAAAAGGGGTAACATTTGAAATATAAATTTAAAAAAAATAAAAAAAAAATATTATCTTTGAAAGATCATGAATTCAAGGTGCATACCTTATCTTAGTAAAAGCAATAAATAGCAAACCACTAGCCTGCATCAAACTAAATAGAAATTTGAAGTAATCCCCCTAAAATAAGGGATGAGACAAGGCTGCACTCTCACTCACTACTGATTCAATATAGTACTTGAAATCCTATCCAGTGCAATTAGAAAAAATGGATGTAAATGGACACAGATTGGAAAAGAATAAGTCAAAATATCACTATTTTCAAATGATATGATTATTTATTAAGTGACCACAAAAGTTCCACCAGAGAATTACTAAGCCTGATAAACAACTTCAGCAAAGTTGCTGGGTATAAATTTAACTCAAACAAATCATTAGCCTTCCTCTACTCAAAGGTTATACAGGTTTAGAAAAAATTAGGGAATGTCACCCTACACAATACCCACATATAATATAAAATATCTTGCTATGACTCTAACCAAGCAAGTGAAAGATCTGTATGTCAAAAATTTCAAGGCTCTGAAGAAAAAAATTGAAGATCTCAGAAATTGGAAATATCTACCATGCTCATGGTTTGGCAGGATTAATATTGTTAAAATGACCACCTTGCCAAAAGCAAGCCATAGATTCAATGCAATCCCCATCAAAATTCCAACTCAATTCTTCATAGAGTTAGAAATAGCAATTTGCAAATTCATTTGGTATAACAAAAATCCAAGGATAGAAAAATCTACCCTCAATAATAAAAGAACTTCTGTTGGAATCACCATTCCTGACCTCAAGCTGCATTACAGACCAATAGTGATAAAAACTTTATTATATTGTTACAGAGACAGGTGAGTAGATCAATAGGATAGAATTAAAGACTCAGAAAATAACCCATAAACCTATGGTTATTTCATCTTTGACAAAGGAGTTAAATAGTGGGAAATAGACAGCATTTTCATCAAATGGTGCTTGTTCAACTGGAGGTCAGCATGTAGAAGAGTGCAAATTGACCCATTCTTATCATGCTATACAAAGCTCAAGTCCAAGTGAATCAAGAACCTTCACATAAAACAAGATACACTCAAGGTTATAGAAGAAAAAGTTGGGAATATACTTGAATACATGGGTACTATGGGAAATTTCCCATAATTCTTTAACGAGTTTTTGTGTTTCCTCTTTAAGACCTTCTACTTGCTTACCTGTGTTTTCTGTATTTCTTTAATGAAGCTATTTATGTCTTACTTAAAGTCCTCTATCATCATCATGAGATGTGATTTTTAAATCCAAATCTTGATTTTCACCTGGGTTGGAATATCCAGTATTTGCTGTGGTTTGGAGAACTGAGTTCTGGTGTTGCCAAGTGGTCTTTGTTTCTGTTACTAAGTTTCTTGTGCTTGCTGCTCACTCTATGGATATCTCTGATGTTACTTGTTTTTGCTGTCTCTGATGGGAGTTTTGTCACATATGGGCCTGTGAGCTTGTGATATTTGGAGTGAGAGTGCTCCTGGCAAAGCAGCTCTCTGCTGGCAGCTTTTGGGTCAGAGAGCTGTGGAACAGCCCCAGCTCTGGGTACAAACATATAACAGAAGGTTCTGGTTCCATGCCACCCTGAAGTTCTGGAGCCCTGTGTATTCCTGGCAGGTCTCTCTTTGAACATACAGTAGAAAGTGGGGTCTGACCTGTGGGCTGTGATCTTTGGAGAGAGAGTGCTCCTGACAGACAAACTCTCTGCAGGCATGTTTTGTGTTCTAAGGCTGTGGTACAGCCCCAGCTCTGGGTACAGATGGAGAATGAAGTGTCCTGTCCCAAACAATCTCTATACCACTTCTTTAATTTCATGTCATATTCTTAGGCTGCAGATTGCCATATGGAACACACCATCTTTGACATTGGCTATTGCATCCTTTTTCTCTTAATAAAAGAATATTTGTATTATCTTATATTAAAAACACTGAGAATGGTAAAATAGATTTTTAAGTAAATTCAAAATGTTTTGCAGTTCAAATGAGTTTTCTGAGATATAGTATTTGACCAGAGTGTTGGTAGACTATGCTTTACATCCCATCAGGAAGCAAATCATTGCAAGTTAGTTGTCTTTTAAACTCTAGAGTAAAAGCAAACAAGGTGGTGGTAGTATATGATTTATTCCTACCATCTGGGGACAAAGGTCAACTACAGCTCCTAATTTGTACGTTAGGTAACTAGAAAAATCATATTTACAGTAGAATGTAAATATGGCACGGAGTGTCGAGTGAGAACATGAAAAAAGCTAGAAACTTTTGACACTGCTAATAAGCTCATTTCCATTCATGGATCTCTGGCCAATATTGAACCAATTGATAAAATAATTATGGATGTCATATTTATTCATGAATTGGCAACTGGGACTATTATAAAGCAAAGGGGATTCTATCAACATTTGCCTCTTGGCTTCTATTGCAAATGTTTTCCATACATGGAGACAGATTATTCTCTTTTTGAACAACAAAAATGGACATTTTACAAGGTATATAACACCATACACTCAGTCATTCCAACCACCCCATGTCATATGATAGTTAACATTGTTGAAAGATGAGTCATATAGGGCAGTCATGGAGAAAAAATTAACGAAACTGAACCCTTAAAGGGACTTTTGACCAAGGTGTGGTATCAGAAAAAATCTAGATCCTTCTAATATTGACAATCTCAGTTACTTATATTCTTAACTCAAATCCAGCCCCCTCAAAAAATGAACCATCTATTGGCTAACTGAGAACTGTTGTAGTGATGCTTGCTATCAAACCTGCCATTATTGATGTTAATATTACTGTTAGAGTTAGGTATGACTTAGTTCATAGAAAGTTCTCAGCCAGCTGCAGAAGACTAATACAAATATGGTGGTCACAATGCCCAGTGATATGACAAACCTGTGACCATTCTGAGAAACCAACATCCTGATGACTTATGATATGACAAAGTTTTGTCCTTGCTGAGAAATACATCTGATGCCAGGATGTCCAATGATATGACAAACCTCTAACGTTTCTGAAAAACCAACATCCTGTTGACATCAGCTGAGGACATGAGTACTGTGTCCTTGGCCTACGGAAATGTTTCCCACTCCCCGCCTCTCTGTTACCCCTGTTATGGTATAAATTCAGTCTTGGGAAAAAATAAAATTGTCACCTTGATCAGACTTTTGTCTTGGCATCCTTCTTCGAGTCTCTTGTTCCCCATTCTCTTTCAAGTATCCTCTGCACTCTCGTTGACTGTCCTGCAGGACGGAACAACTGGACAAGATAGGGGACCAATGGAAAATCCTGATATTTAATTCATGAATTATTTACTGACCACTGATGAATCCAAAACTGATAGAAAAATGTCAGCCTTTTACTAGGCAATAGAATTGTGAATACTGGAGAAGGCACCATAAAGTCAGTGCAGCACTATTGCCTATAAGACAAGGTTAGAAAGCAAGAAGAAAATATCTTATTTTCTCCAAATGAAAATGACTGTGCAATGGTAAACCTATATGAATATCAATATTGAAAATAACTAACTGGAAGAGAAATGGCAAAGATATCTGTTCATGGGAGGCATGAGTAGAAATTGCAAAACCTAGCATAACTTAGCATGCATATCAAATTCTATGCAGCTAATACAAGGAAGAAAAACTTGAAAATAATAAAATACAGGACAAATTGGCACTGTGCTTAGCTAAAACTAGAAAATAAATTTTTATAGAGAAAAATTCAGAATAAATTAGCAGTAGTGACACGTAATAAATTCAAGAACTTACAAATTTACACCAGCAGTAAAAAAAAAAATAAAGGAAATGGAGAACAAAGTTAAAAAAGGACATTTTTTGAGAATTAGTATTATGAGGAATCAGGAGCCAGGTATGGTTCAAAACTTTAATCCCAGCACTCGGGAAGAACATGGCTTTAATCCCAATATTTGGGTAGCAGAGGCAGGCACATGAGAATTACAGTAATTTAAATGTGAAGCCGCACTAGAGCGGCAATTCCCCCGTGGTCCAGACACTGCCCAGATATGAAGGGACCAATCAACAGTTCTCTTCATCCAAATCCCGTGGGAGGGAGAGCTAAATCTTCAGATGGGGCAGACAAGCCTGGGAAGCCAGAAGAGACAACACTCTGCCCAGATTTCTGACTCCAGAGGAAAACACCTAACACCATCTGTGACCCCCCAGTGCATGGGGGCTCAAGGAAAAGGCAGTGCAGGCCCTCCTGGTTGCCGCCCTCACTGAGAGCTCAAAAGCAGCACCCAACGAGCAACTTGAGCCATGGGACCACAGGTAAAACCAACTTTTCTGCTCCAAGCGACCTGCCTGGTGGACTCAGGACACAGGCCCACAGGAACAGCAGAAGACCAGTAGATAGGAAAGAGTATACGCCCGAAAGCATAACACCCTGTTCCCACAACTGGGTGAAAGAAAACAGGAAAATAGGTCTACAGCACTCCTGACACAGAGGCCTATAGGACAGTCTAGCCGTTGTCAGAAATAGCAGAACAAGGTAAGACCAGAGACAACCTGATGGTGAGACGCAAGCACACGAACCCAAGCAACAGAAACCAAAACTATATGGCATCATTGGAGCCCAATTCTCCCACCAAAGCAAACATTGAATATCCAAACACACCAGAAAAGCAATATCTGGATTTAAAATCACATTTGATCATGATGCTGGAGGACTTCAAGAAAGACATGAAGAACTCCCTTAAAGAAACACAGGAAAACATAAATAAACAAGTAGAAGCCTACAGAGAGCAATCACAAAAATCCCTGAAAAAATTCCAAGAAAACACAATCAAACAGTTGAAGGAATTAAAAATGGAAATAAAAGCAATAAAGAAAGCAAAAAGGGAAACAACCCTGGATATAGAAAACCAAAGGAAGAGACAAGGAACCACAGATACATGCATCACCAACAGAATACAAGAGATGGAAGAAAGAATCTCAGGAGCAGAAGATTCCATAGAAATAATCGACACAACTGTCAAAAATAAGGTAAAATGGAAAAAGCTACTGGTCCGAAACATACAGGAAATCCAGGACTCAATGAGAAGATCAAACCTAGGGATAATAGATATAGAAGAGAGTGAGACTCCCAGCTCCAAGGACCAGTAAATATTTTCAAAAAATCATAGAAGAAAACTTCCCTAACCTAAAGAAAGAGATATCCATAAGCATACAAGAAGCCTACAGAACTCCAAATAAATTAGACAAGAAAGAAACTCCTCCTGTCACATAACAATCAAAACAACAAATGCACAAAATAAAGAAAGAATACTAAAAGCAGTAAGGGAAAAATGTCAAGTAACATATGAAGGCAGACCTATCAGAATCACACAAGAATTCTCGCCAGAGACTAAGAAAGCCCGAAGATCCTGGACAGATGTCATACAGACCCTAAGAGAACACAAATGCCAGCCCACGTTAATGTATCATGCAAAACTCTCAATTAACATAGATAGAGAAACCAAGATATTCCATGACAAAACCAAATTTACACAATATCTTTCTACAAATCCAGCGCTACAAAGGATAATAAATAGAAAAGCCAAACATAAGGAGGCAAGCTACACCCTAGAAGAAGCAAGAAACTAATCGCTTGGCAACAAAACAAAGAGAAGAAAAGCACACAAACATAATCTCACATCCAAATATGAATATAACAGGAAGCAATAATCACTATTGCTTAATGACTCAAAACATCAATGGACTCAACTCCCCAATAAAAAGACATAGATTAACAAACTGGATACGCAACGAGGACCCTGCATTCTGCTGCCTACAGGAAACACATCTCAGAGACAAAGACAGACACTACCTCAGAGTGAAAGACTGGAAACAACTTTTTAAGCAAATGGTCTGAGGAAGCAAGCGGGAGTAGCCATTCTAATATCAAATAAAATCGATTTTCAACTAAAAGCCATCAAAAAAGATAAGGAAGGAAATTTCATATTCATCAAAGCAAAAATCCACCAAGATGAACTTCCAATCCTACATATCTATGCTCCCAATACAAGGGCACATAATTACATGCATAAAACCTTACCAAAGCTCAAAGCACATATTGCACCTCACACAATAATAGTACGAGATTTCCACACCCAATTCTCATCATTGGACAGATCAAGAAAACAGAAATTAAACAGAGACATAGACAGACTAAGAGAAGTCATGAACCAAATAGACTTAGCAGATATTTATAGAACATTCTATCCTAAAACGAAAGAATATAACTTCTTCTCACCACCTCATGGTACTTTCTCCAAAATTGACCATAAAATTGGTCATAAAACAGGCATCAACAGACACAGAAAGATAGAAATAATCCCATGTGTCCTATCAGTCCACCATGGTATAAAGCTGGTCTTCAATAACAATAAGGTAAAAATGACCACATATACATGGAAGTTGAATAATGTTCTACTGAATGATAACCTGGTAAGGAAGAAAAAAAAAGAAATTAAAGACATCTTAAAATTTAATGAAAATGAAGGTACAACATACCCAAACTTATGGGACACAATGAAAGCTGTGCTAAGAGGAAAACTCATGGCTCTGAGTGCCTGCAGAAGGAACAGGAGAGAGCATATATCAGCAGTTTGACAGCACACCTCAAAACTCTACAACAAAAAGAAGTAAGTACACCCAGGAGCTGTAGAAAGCAAGAAATAATCAAACTCAGAGCTGAAGTTACAAGTAGAAACAAAAAAGACCATACAAAGAATCAAGAGAACCAAAAGTTGGTTCTTAGAGAAAATCAACGAGATAGATAAACCCTTAGCCAGACTAATGAGAGAACACAGAGAGTGTGTACAAATTAACAAAATAAGAAAAGAAAAGGGAGAGGAAAACACCAAATGCCATCTGGGACACTGGTGCACGGAAGCTCCCGGAAAGGGAAACGCATATCTTCCTGGTTGCTGCCCCCGCGGATAGCTCAAAAGCAACACACCACGAGCAAACTTGAGCCTCGGGACCACAAGTAATACAAACCTTCCTGCTCCAAGATATCTGCCTTGTGAACTCAGGACACAGGCCCACAGGAACAGCTGAAGACCTGTAGACAGGAAAAACCACAGGTCCGAAAGCAGAACTCTCTGTTCCCATAACTGGCTGAAAGAAACAGGAAAAGAGATCTACAGAGCTCCTGACACACAGGCTTATAGGACAGTCTAGCCACTGTCAGAAATAGCAGAACAAAGTAACACTAGAGATAATCTGATGGCGAGAGGCAAGCGCAGGAACCCAAGCAACAGAAACCAAGACTACATGGAATCATCGGAGCCCAATTCTCCCACCAAAGCAAACACGGAATATCCAAACACATCAGAAAAAGCAAGATCTAGTTTCAAAATCATATTTGATCATGATGCTGGAGGGACTTCAAGAAAGACATGAAGAACTCCCTAGAGAAACACAGGAAAAACATAAATAAACAAGTAGAAAAATAGAGAGGAGACACAAAAATCCTGAAAAATTCAGGAAAACACAATCAAACAGTTGAAGGAATTAAAATGGAAATAGAAGCAATCAAGAAAGAACACATGGAAACAAATCCTGGATATAGAAACCAAAAGAAGAGACAAGGAGCTGTAGATACAAGCTTCACCAATAGAATACAAGAGATGGAAGAGAGAATCTCAGGAGCAGAAGATTCCATAGAAATCATTGACTCAACTGTCAAAGATAATGTAAAGCGGAAAAAGCTACTGGTCCAAAACATACAGGAAATCCAGGACTCAATGAGAAGATCAAACCTAAGGATAATAGATATAGAAGAGAGTGAAGACTCCCAGCAAAAAGGACCAGTAAATATCTTCAACAAAATCATAGAAGAAAACTTCCATAACCTAAAGAAAGAGATATCCATAAGCATACAAGAAGCCTACAGAACTCCAAATAGATTGGGCCAGAAAAGAAATTCCTCCTCTCACATAAT